>NW_022991288.1:30000-37500 GCF_902827175.1 Gymnodraco acuticeps
CTCCATCGTGAGTATATACAGTACTTTACTTCAGTATTTCAATGTTCTGCTACTGTGTACTTTTACTCCTCTACGGTTCAGAGGTACATGGTGTACTTCTACTCCACTACATGTATTTAATACCTTTAGTTACTTCACAGATCTGGATGAATGATGTGAAATCTAACCAAGTGTTAAATCAGACTTTAGTTCCACCTGGAGTAAATCCACCAGCTACCCTGCAGTATACAAAGTACTTCAGACTAGCTGCACCTTTACCAGCTTTGAGAACACTTTCATGATCAATCATTATAAAACACATCATATATATTATTCTGAAATGGACCAATCTGCACAACGACTACTTTTACTGTCTTTCACTATATTTTGATGAGAATACTTTTCTACTTTCACTTGAGGAACATTTTGAATGAGGACTTTTACTGTAACAGAGTATTCCTACACTCTGGTACTTCTACTTTTACTCAAATACAAGATCTGAGTACTTCTACTTTTACTACAAGATCTGAGTACTTCTACTTTTACTCAAGTACAAGACCTGAGTACTTCTACTTCTACTCAAGTACAAGGTCTGAGTACTTCTAATTTTACTCAAGTACAAGATCTGAGTACTTCTACTTTTACTCAAGTACAACATCTGAGTACTTTTACTTTTACTCAAGTACAACATCTGAGTACTTCTACTTTCACTCAAGTACAAGATCAGAGTACTTCTACTTTTACTCAAGAACAAGACCTGAGTACTTCTACTTTTACTCAAGTACAAGATCTGAGTACTTCTACTTTTACTTCAGAACAAGATCTGAGTACTTCTACTTTTACTCAAGCACAAGATCTGAGTACTTCTACTTTTACTCAAGCACAAGATCTGGGTACTTCTACTTTTACTCAAGAACAAGATCAGAGTACTTCTGATGCTGATACACACTCAAACCTGCATGTAGTTGTGAGGTAGTGAGTATAAGTACATGCAGTTGTATAAAGATGTGTTTGTCTCTTCAGAACCAGAGGGTAAACTCCCAGTCGGCTCAGTCTCTCTCCTCCCCCTCCGTCTCTCTCTCTGGACAGGTGATGGGGGGGTACCCCTCCTCCCTCTCCTCGCCGTACGGCACAGGTGAGCACTGCAGGAAAAACACAAAGTATTCACATTGTTCACCTCAATCAATTTCAATCTTTATTTAGGTGGAAATACTCCACCTTGCCTAATTCAAATAGGTATCAGCCAAATGTACTTTACTTTAAGTATTGTGAATTAAAATATAGTCAAAGTAAGAACATTAAAAGTCATATTTAGTTAAAGTACTTATATATGTTTGCCCAGAAAGTACTAATTGTGAAGTAAAAGGTAGTTAAGTCCTTAAAAAGTACAACTACTAAAATAAAAACTATTGCTTGTGCAGGAAAATGTATTTGAAGTTAAAATAGTAAATAATTGTTTTGCTTAATTCTATTTTATTTGACCATTTACATTTTAATGACTTTTTATCGCGTGATTAATCTTTACTCTTTCAATGGGTTCTTTTTTATATTTGCGGGCACACACTCTCAATTATACACACTGCTATTTGTGAGTCATTTAATCATTAAAATGGTATTTATATTTGATCATTTAAATCACTTGCAGAATTACAGATATGATGAATATTTACGTTTTATTCGCAGACTTAATATTAATGAATATTTACCTCTGAATGTATTGCAGTAGTTGCATGAAGTACCTTTAGACAGCACTTCTAGGATCTGATGGAAGGTATATTTGTGTATATTGTGTAACGTGAGTGTCTCCTCTGCCCTCAGAGTTCTCCCTCAGCAGCGACCTCTCCTCTCTCTCTGGGTTCGGGGGCTCTGGTCTGGGATCAGCCTGGCAGCAGCAGCAGATCCAGAACATGCAGCACTCTGCTCTGGGTCACATGGGGTGAGACGAGAGCCTGTCAAAATATAACAAAGTCTTTTCCGGACCAACCTCAGGTCCCGGGGCGACAGAGCCTTTTCTCCGTTGCTGCTCCTATGGAATTCACTTCCTCCCTCACCGCACCCCAACTAAACTCCCCTCTCTCCCGCAGGAACTTGTGTCAGACCTCCAACCTGAACCTCTCCTCTCACCCGAACCTCCACATTAAATCTGAGCCGGCCTCGCCCCCCCGGGACCGCATGCTGAGCGCTCTGATTGGAGGAGGAGGAGGGGGCGTGTCCTCGTACTCTCCGCCCGGCGACAGCGCCTCGTCGTGCGGAAGCTCGTTCGAAGGCAGCGAAGAACGAGAAGATCATCACGTTAACTTCCTGTTGCCCCCCCCCAACCCTGAGGAGCACCACAGCAGCCCTTCAGTGAAACGCATGAGGCTCAGTGAGGGGTGGGCCACATGAGGGGGGGGCAGGTAGTTAGAGTGACCAGGTGTCCGAATCTGAGTGGGACTCGATGCATTTTAATATATAATTTGTCCAACGTCAAAAACATTCAATTCAGACGATTTCCCGCATTTGATTGACAGCCGTTCGTCGAAAAACGTGGGTTTCTTTGTCTCGTTTCCAGCACTGTGAAGCAGGAAATGTTGTCGTAAAACTGCCATTCATCCAGAAAATGTCAGAAATGAAATCAGCATTCTCAATAACCCCCAAAAAACACTTCAAAACTGTCCAAATCGGACGTTTTTAACTGTTGAACTATAATGCTAATTGATGCTAATTGATGCTAATTGATGCCCAACATACCAGTGTATTTGCCAGCTTTGCTCAGGTTTTTGGGCTCAAAATTGCCCCTAAAGCTTTATAATCAACCCAAAATTCATCACAATCAGCCGACAAATAGTAAAAATATGGCCACCTTTTAGTTAAAACTACCATTAGTGATCCAGAAAATGTCAGAAATGTAATCAGCATCCTCAATAACCCCCAAAACCACTCTGAAAATGTCCAAATCAGCCGTTTCTAACTATTGTCAACATGAACTATAATGCACATTTAGGCCAATTGATGCAACTCATTCTCATTTTGCAAATTGCCCAACATATTAGTTTATCTGCCAGCTTTTTAGGGTTAAACAAAATGCAGTTTTGAGTCCCCTAAAACCTTTCAATCGGCCCAAAATCAGCCCACAAGAACCACAAAGATGTCTCTGGTTGGCACCTGGTCGCCCAGAGGGAAGGCCGTAACGTTACCTTATAGTGTTATTATTATTATATTCTTATGTACTGAGTGGGTGTGCTATATGTACGAGGGAGGGGGGGGGGGGGGGGGCTGTATTTACTGTAGCCGTACACCAGAGAGAAAACAGGAACATCTGGAGAGTCTTTATCAAACTGCTAAGATTTACACTCAAAGGTGAAGAATAAAAACGTTATCTTTAAAAAACCGTCCTTTTACTGCAAATATATAAACGACATGGAAGCATCTGATTGACTCTACACAGGCAACGTCTTGGTTAAAATCCTGACGTGATGCTCGTTTGATGTTATTTTATTATAATTAGGCGAAATGTCTCTAGTAGTGATGCTGGAACATTTTAATTTAGCAGTTTGATAAACATTCCTGCAGTTCTGAAGTGGGGAGAGTTTGTTGTGTACATGTATCGCTTGTTTTGTGTGTGTGTTCGGGTGGGGGGGGGGGGGGGGGGGGCGGCATAATGATGAGTAAATAACAAATATATTACATGCACATCTCGATATGTGCAACATGTATGCAAACTAACAAAGTGAAGAAGTCTGGTACTCTGAACGGTTTCATATCACGCATGAGCGGGAACGCCATGTTGCAGGTTCAACATATTTTAGCACATTTTAAATATGAAGAGGGAAAAGTGTGATGAAGAGGAGGAAGAGGAAGTAGAGGAAGATGAGGGAGCTGAAATGAGACTAAAGGTGGATGGTGACGGGGAGGTTTTAGTGTGAGCGGTAGAAAGGTTGCATAGAATAGAAGTTTCACTTGATGTGAACACGCTTCTCAGAGTTAGTGAGCTGTGGTAGAAAAACTAAATGTGATTTTGAAGTGAATTGCAATCCAGATGTGTGGAAGCAAAGAAGTGGACACAATGGCTAGATGTCCCACTGCTGAATACAAAACTAAAAACCCTCCTAACAACTGGACATAAAATAAACATTATGAGATTAATTATAAGAATGTAAGAGCTTAGTAAAAACATACTTGTATAATTTACACAGCTATTATTTAACTGTCAAAGTCAAATGTTTATTTAAATGCTTTGAATATAGCTACTTGTTATTCAAGTATTCAGTAGTGGTTTCACATTTCACAATTAGCCTTAATAAAAAAAGAAATCCTATTTTGTTGGGGCTTTATTTGCTTCCATACAAACAAAACCTGCGTTATTTTCCTATAAAACCAACAAACATCTGGCGTTTTATGTAAAAAATTCAAGATGAATCCAAACTTGAGTGAAACTTCACTCATGGCCTTGTTGTTATGCACAGAGAGAGCTAGCTGTTAGCTGTTAGCCGTTAGCCGCTAGCTTAGCCCTCCTAAAAGCCATATCCAACAGGACAGAGATGCTTTGCTGCACATAATTTATATAGTGTTATGTTTTTTTGAATTCTTTATTATATCAAATTGATATTCTTGGATGTCTGCAGCTCTATTTAATAAGATAACTTTAATATAAAAGTGTAAAAAGCAGATGGGCGCACGTTTCTTTAACATTCAGGGATTTAAAAAACCCTTTAAAGTTTAGATATTTTCAGACGTATTTGGAAAAATGACTTTGTGGTGGTTATTATATATGCAGTATTTACAGTGATGAGAAGTACTACAATCATTTACTTAAGTAAAAGGACAATAGCCTACATGTAGAAATACCCATTCAAAGTAAAATGTTGCGGTAAAAAGTGTATTTGTATCTGAAATGTAGTGGAGTAGGAGTACAAGTACCTCAAATGTATTTCCAAAGTACACGAATTGAGTAAAGGTATTTTAGTACATCCCACCTCTGTGTTTTTGTACATTTAAAAGGACTTTGTGGACATTTTGAATAGTTGTGCCTTGTATCTAAAACTGTCCCGCCACAATAAGAGCCGGAATAGTCTCATACACCCGCCACAATAAGAGTATATTTGATATCCATGATGTTTGTATTTAAAAGGAGACAGAGAGGACGCTGAGGGTTTGTTCACATTTGAATATTTTGGTTTTAAAACTGTATATTTGGAGCTTGGACCCTCGGCTGCAGTCTGTCTGTTTGCGCCCCATCTGCTGTCAATCCAGTAAATTAACAAAATAAAATAGAATCTGCTCTAGGTTGAAAAATCCAAAAAATAAAACGCTGCCGTTGAGTTACAAACTACACTGTGTGTTGAGAAGAGAGATGCTTCTCCTGCTTTTCTTTTCTCCGGGTCGTCAGGCCTCAGATGAACGAACCAAAGTGTGTGTGTGTGGTTTGATTATCTCCTGACTGCCTGGACCTCAAAAAGCCCCGATGAAATGATTTGTATTTGACGCATCCTCTTTACATGTGCTTCTAATAACCACAAGGTAAATATATTATACAGAGATTGTTAGTGGCATAAGCTGGCCTTTGTCGCCACTTGGAGACAATGTTTCTCAGAAAATAAGATCCTGTACAGCGACTCCCTCACTCAGAAATGTGCTAGTATTTGTATTTTGCAGAAAAAAATTACTGAAATAAAGCAGGCTCTGTTACAAAAGTCTCCGTGTGGTTTGTCATCATTGGTGCTTCATTTGGGGGTTTTCTTTTTGAAAAGGGTCGGCTGCACGAGGACATTTCCTAGAGAAAAAGTCATGGTAAGGTATGTCGAAACATTTGAAAGAAAGTTCAGTAGGTCGAAAAATATAAAAAAGTCATAGTAAGTCGAAGAAAATTGGAAAAAATGAATAGTATGTTGAAAAATAAGAAAAAAGTTGTATGTCGAAAAATATGAAAAAGTCATAGTTTATATCGTATGTAGAAACATTTGAAAAAAGTAATAGTATAGAGCAGGGGGGTCAAACTCAAATACACAGTGGGCCAACATTAAAAATGGGTACTAGTGGAGGGCCGGACTGGTTCAATGTTTATTGCAGAACTTATTGAAATGAACTTATTGCACATATTAAACCTGGAACTAACAAAGCTTCAATGATTGCCTATAAAAACAACATTAAATAATCAGTTGCATTCATTTCTTATGGCTCTATCTGCAGCTTCTCCAGAGTCATTTCTTATGAGTACATTTCCCCACAGGCCAACGACAGCTTCAACAAAACTATCCCCTCAGAGAGAAAACCAAACATGCCCTGTTGTCCTGAGAGAAAGTGCAGAAGGAAGCATCCATTGAACTCAGTGTGCTGCTCTGTGATGCTAGCTCAGATACTTGGCATCTCATCTTGGGTGCAAGGTCATCAATGTTTGGGCTCAGGCTCTGAGCGGAGGAGACCCTCAGGATGGAGGGAAGGTGTGCGTGCAATATACCGGAGGGCCAGATCTAATAGTGATTAGAAATTATCCTGCGGGCCGAAATTAAATCCACCACGGGCCTGATTTGGCCCCCGGGCCTTGAGTTTGACACATGTGTGGGTATAGTATGTTGGAACATTTGGAATAAGTAAAAAGAAAAACTCAAATAAACGCTAATATGAAAATGTAACATTTGAAACATCGAGGACTCCTCATGAACACATCCGTCAAGTCTTCTTCTTTGTCGAAGTATGTCGAAAAAAATGAAGAAAATTCATGTCAGAACATTTGAAATAAGTAGAAAGTAACTCATAGTATGTTGAAAAAATTGAAAAAAAGTTGTATGTCTAAACATTTGAAAAAAGGTCTGAGCATAGTATATCTAAAACTAAGAAAAAGTCATAATATAGTATGTCTAACAATATGAAAAAGTCATATTATAACATGTGAAAATAGAAGAGTTGTGAATCTGGACTCGTCAGTATTGATTTAACCCAGCTGCGGCTCTGTGTATTATAATGTGTATTTATTCAACACTCCTGCATCATGGTGTGTTTCTGCAGACTGCCTGCAGGGGGCGCCACTCGCTGACAATAACTCCTACATCTCCCTCATCCACACCGCGCTTCAGAAGCAGGATTCACATTCCTCCCTTCTCTTCAATCTCAGCTGTTTAATGTGAGATATTTAATTATTTAATTACACCCCATCGTGATGTGTAAACCCTGGATTTCTTCCAGAGGTTTTCAGATACAAACATCCCATAGTTCCTGCCTCCCAGCTTCCTCTGATATGAAGCTTGTTCACATCCAATACCATTACTTTGTAATGTACTATACTACAACTTTAAAAAACACAAGACATATACTATGACTTGTATCACATTGTTAAACTATCCTTTTCAACATAGCACACTAAAATTAATCATATGTTGTTACTTTAAGCCTCATTTTTGACAAACTACATCATGACTCTCTTTTTTCAACATTCTTCACTTTAACTCGTGCACATATTTCCCTGCAACCGAAGCTGAGAAGTTACCAAGGACACGCTGAGAGCTGGCCTGCAGAGTACTTCCATATCTGTGTGTGTGTGTGTGT
>NW_022991288.1:42500-46974 GCF_902827175.1 Gymnodraco acuticeps
CTATTGCACAGCGCCCAGGGAGCAATGGGAGTGATGGGGGGAAGGGGGGTGTCCGGTGCCTTGCTCAAGGGCACCACGGCAGGGCAGGAGGTGAACTGGGACCTCTCCAAGTAGCAGTCCACACTCCATATTTAGGTCTGTTCGGGGACTTTAACCGGCGACCCTACGACTCACAGTCCGAGCCCCTACTGACTGAGCCACTGCCGGACAGCGATTCAATATTTAATATTCCATTCCTCACATACTTATGTATATATAATATCCTGCTTTATATTTTGTTACTGTACATTTGTAATTCAACATGTATATTTTCTACTTTTTTTATCATGCTATTTTATTTCTATTGAGATTTTGGATTGTTTATTTCTAGTCTTTTACTTTTGACTGTGTCTTTTTATGGAGGGGTACATAAATACACACTCTAACACACACCCTAATGTCACACAGGTCAAGCGTGTTCGCTGCATGTTGTTGGGAGACGTCAGTAAGGAATGCAAAAGGGCTAAAATTGGCAACTGGGGAAAAAACTAAACAAAATACCTCGTTTAAATTTAGATTGTTTCTCTCACATCTGTGTGGTTAATATGAAGCCACAGAAGTTAGCTTAGCTTAGCATAAGGACTGCTAGCCTGACTCTTTGACTGCAGCAACACTGGATAAGTTCTTTTAATGCATTTTAACCGTACATCTTTCAAGTGACTGTTAATAATAATCCTTATATTTATTATAGCGCTTTATCAAAGACTCTCAAAGCGCTTTACAAATACACATTACACATACAGATCATACATGTAATGGTCATCTACTGTGGACAATACCCACAGTTGTATATATTGATTGCATTGTGCATATTTACAAATGTGTCTGTTGATTGTGTATATATATTTATATACATATTTGTATTTAGTATTCCTCGGGATTGTGGGAAACGGTATTTTGATCTCTCTGTCTGGACACACAAACTGAAAGATTGACAATAAAGTTGACTTTGACAATTTTTTGACTTTTTAACGTTATTTCTCTGTATTTTTTGGCATATTTTGTATCGTTTTTTATCGCATCACAGCTGTTCATTAACGTGTGTGTGTGTGTGTGTGTGTGTACCTCAGAGTAGAGTGGGGGGGGCAGATATCTGAACTCAGTGATGTAAGTGAGCAGAGATCCCCCCCCCCCCTCCGACCTATCACAGCCGACCAGACAGTTCCTCCTGTGAGACTCTGATATCGCCAGCTCACTGTAACTGGGAGGGGCTGCAATCAAAACACACACACACACACACACACACACACACACACACATATTAGAGATGCTTGTGTAATAAGGAGACATACAGAGCAATCAGAATCAGCAAAATAAATTAAAATAAAAAATAGTAATTAATTCAATAAAAATAACAATAAAATGAATAAAACATGATAAATAATATTTAAAAAAAATACAAAACAAATAAAAAATACTAATAAAAAAAACATAAAGAATAAATATTAATACAAATAAATAAAATAAAACAGGATTAAATGAAATATGCTTTATATACAGTGTAATGTACGCACCCTCGGGGGTCTCTGTTGGGCCCCAGCTGCAGCAGCTGCTGATGCTGGAGCTCCTGGAGGTGGAGGCGTGCAGCGGGATGGTGCCGATCACCAGAGGGAGGGAGAGGGAGAGGTTCAGACCGCCGGGGACGTCCACGTACACCTGCACACAGGGAGAGGGCGTGAGTGTGAGTGTGAGTGTGAGTGTGTGTGTGTGTGTGTGTGTGTGTGTGTGTGTGTGTTTGTGTGTGTGTGTGAGAGTGTGTGTGTGTGTGTGTGTGTGAGTGTGTGTGGGTGTACTCAGAGTATTTTCATATACACATGACCTATGGTGCGTTACACAGCCTGCAGGACACATACGTGTGAGATATGTGAACACTGTGTACTCTGACATCCTACACACACACACACACACACACACACACACACACACACACACACACACACACACACACACACACACACACACACACACACACACACACACACACACACACACACGGACACTCCCCATGTCACTCAATCATCACAGGACATGTTCCCATGTAAGGACAGTTCCCTGTTGATCATCTGGAACATTATGCTTACTTTTGACTTTGTACACGTTGTAATACCTTGTGTACTTTTGTACTGCATCTGCATACTCTGACGGTTTCACTGAATCCTAAATGAATATATTATATTTTAACCTATTTACATCTTAATTGTATATTTTGCATAGACTTTTACTGCTTCTTGATTTTACATTTCTATATCTTGTATACTTCGGGATATTTTACATCTTAACTGTATATTTAATTTTAATTAAGAGCTCAACTTTATATTTTGCATATACTTCCATCTAAAGTCTTTTTATGGGTTCTTTGTATGTTCTTAACCGTATATATTTCTTATAATCTTAGCATCTTCACAGGATGCTTTTTAACTAGCTCTTACCTGTACATGCTGCAGCTCCTCCCTGCGTCTCAGCTGTATGTTTTCTGTACATTTTTAAAAAGATAACACAAGATCTACTTTGATGAGCCCAAATTGGGGAACCTTTAAATGCGGTTATATGAACTTTCTGCTCAATTTAAAACCTTTTCTCCAGCTTCTTAATTCTGTATTTGTGTACACTTTTTGCTGCATGATAATTATATATTAATGGGACTTTTGGGAGTGTTTGTACATTATCAAACTCCAGAGGGTTATCTTATTTCAAATGCACATTAATCTGGACTCACCACGAGGCGTTTGTACATTATGAAACTCCAGAGGGCGAGGACATAATCCACACGGATGATGGGGCAGTCCAAGATGGAGGGGGACACGGGGGGATCTTTTAAATATCTCTTACAGTGCTATCTGAACTGTATATTTTGTATACTTATTTAATGTACTTATTGCTACATTTACTACCTTTTCTCCTGCTTCTTAATTCTATATTTTTGTACACTTTTTGCTGCATGATAATTATATATTAATGGAACTCCTGGGAGTGTTTGTACATTATAAAACTCCAAAGGGTTATGTTATTTCAAATGAACGTTAATCTCACTCACCACGAGGACGTACTCCACGCGGATGATGGGGCAGTCCAAGATGGAGGGGGACACGGGGGGGATCTTCAGCAGCCTGCCCTCCCAGCTCTGGCTCTTGCCTTGCGGCAGGGTCTCGCCCCTCAGGTTGGACACCAGCTGCTGGATCTGCTTCCCCTTCCCCTTGGCGAAGAAGGTCTGCGTCTGGTAGAGCGCCGCCTTGGGCACCACCACCCGGGACGAGCTGTTCTCCACCTCGCAGAAGATCTGGATGGACTCGCCTGGATAGGAGGGAGAAGAGATCAGTCTGCCGGACTGAGAGAGAAGTCACCTAAGTGTGGGGAGGAAATTATTAAGATTCAAGGCTTTTATTGTCATCCGTACATAGCTAGAGTGTAGATATGTCAATGAAGTCTGAGGTCACAGGCTCCTCCAACAGTGCAGTAAAACAGATACAAAAGTGTAGAAATAGTGCAATCAGAGTCTATATGCAGTGAATATGATATATTAGATACATCATTTCTAAGTAGCAACCAGGTGAATGTTATGGATGTTCTAAGTCCAGGTGTTTAACAGTCTTATGGCCTGTGGGATGAAACTGTCCCTGAGTCAGGTGGTGTTAGTCCGGATGCTGCGGGACCACCTGCCAGTTATCAGAGAAACTGATAAATGATTCAAGGACAAAGTTTGTCTTTTGTTATATTTAATAAACAACAACACAAACTATATCACGCCTTGTTGTTAACCACCAACTATGTGCAATATGTGCAATACATATCGATGCCGTTAATAACTGTGCTCCTAAATCCTCAGAACTCTTACAGGATGTGTATTTTGTGTAACTTTTTTAAATATTTGATATACTTTATTAATCCTCGTGGGGAAATTGTTTCTCTGCATTCGACCCATCCTGCGTTAGGAGCAGTGGGCTGCCATTTTGAACGGCGCCCGGGGAGCAGTGTAGGGAACGGTGCCTTGCTCAGGGACACCTCGGTAGCACTTGGGCTTGCCGGGACTTGAACTGGTGACCTTCCAGTTGCCAAGCCAAGTCCCTATCGACTTCGCCACCACCGCCCCTATATATAATATAATTGTTTGTATCTTTAATACTTTTGTATGCATGCTTTAGGTAACGTGAAGCTTTGGCTCTTTTCTGCTGGAACAACGTACATTTGATTGATTTGATTGATTTGATTGATTTGACTGATTCCAAAGTAATAAAGAAAGTCGATAAACAAGTGAAATCGATCAAATGTATCAGAGCTACTTCATCCTCAGAGGATAGAGACGTTCTGATTACACACTGTATAGTAGAGAGAATATCCAACTGGTCCCACCTTTACATTCTCTTAGGCATCATCTAAACATCCCACCATTAAACCATTAAACCCCCAGTCCTTAACCGTTTGCATATCCCTTTTTCAC